>NC_079333.1:110993630-110998465 GCF_029582105.1 Oenanthe melanoleuca | reverse complement strand
CAGGCCCGGTGCCCGATGTCCCTCCTGAAGGTGGCCCCCTGGAAGTGGATGGTGGCCACACCCCTGCTGGCTTCTCCCAGGGCTTCCACCAGGTCCTGCCTGACAGCAGTGATGGACAGGACTCTGCCACCACTGGTCACCACCCTGCCATCCTTCAGGCTGTGCCCCCGTGGAACACCTGCAGCCCCAGGGCCTCGGCTTGCAGGAGCCCTGCAGAGACAGAAAGGAGTTCTCTGAGGATTTTGAATTGCATTCAATCTCAGAATCAAGGTGGGAATCACCCAGTGCCACCCCAGTGCCACCAGCATCACCCCAAGCCTGTCCCCAAGGGCCACATCCAGCCTGTCCTGAGCACTCCCCCAGACAGTGACTGCAAACCTCCCTGGGCAGCTCATCCCAATCCTGACCACTCTGCCAGGGACATTTTCTTTCCCAATCTCCACCCTGAGCCTGCCCTGGTGCCATTTGAGGCCATTTCCTCTCCTCCTTTCCCTGTCCCTGCTGTCACTGAGGTTCCCCTGAGCCTCCTTCTCTCCAGCCTGAGCCCCTTCCCAGCTCCCTCACTGCTCCTCCCAAGATTTGTTTTCCAGACCTTTCCCCAGATCCATTTCCTTCTGTGGGCAAAACATTGAAGATTGAAGTCCTTTATTCAGTCAAGGGAGAAGAAGAGAAGTTTTCACCTTTGATTTTTTCTGAGAAACAGCATCATCAATGAAAGGCTTCCCACTGCTCTGGCCCCAGGAAATCATCATGGAATTCCAGACTGGTTTGGGCTGGGAGGGACCTTAAAGCTCATCCCATCCCACCCCTGCCATGGGGACACCTCCCACTGTCCCAGGCTGCTCCAGCCCCAGTGTCCAGCCTGGAACTGAACATTCCAGGGATCCAGGGGCAGCCACAGCTGCTCTGGGAATCCATCCCAGCCCCTCCCAGGGAACAATTCCTGCCCAATATCCCATCTAACCTTCCCTCCTTCAGTTTAAAACCATTTCCCCTTGTCCTGTCACTCTCTGCTCATATAAAAAGTCCCTCTCTCTCTTTTTTCCTAACCCTCTGTAGGTACTGGGAGGGTTCTGAGATCTCCCTGATCCTTCTCCTGTGCAGGTGAACAATCCCAGCTGTGCCAGCCTTTCCTCCCAGCAGAGCTGCTCCATCCCTCTGCTCATCCTGCTGCTCCTCTGGGCTCTCTCCTACATGTCCACATCTGGGACATCCCAAATGCAAGGAAAGAAATCCCAGAGGAACAGAAATCTGGGATCCAGGAGCCACCACAGGACACCCCCTGTGCCAGGGCAGTTGTTCTCTCTGGGGACTGTGGATAATTTCTGCAGGGCTCTCCTGCAGGAAATCACAATCCACAGGCTTTTCCTGCCAGGATTCTCCCCTGTCCCTGACATTGAACCATGCTGATGTTACCTCAGCCTCCCCCTGATTCCATCCTGCCCACTCCACACAGTTCCCTACAACACCTGCAGCTGGTGCTCCACAAACACTCACAGGTGGCTGCTCTGGCACAGGGAAGCAAAACTGTTCAAGGTTTGGAGTTTTTTTTTAGATTCCTATTTTGAGGGAAGGATAAGGAAGAGGAGGAACTGCTGCCATCACCTGGGAAAATGAGAACCAAGCACAGTTTTCTCTTTGCTACAGCTCAAGGGATTCTTCCCCCTGGCTTTGCTGCAATGGAAACTCAACCCCTTTGCATCCTCTTTTAAGGAATACTCCAGAATAAAAAGTTTGTCAAGCCATTAAAATCAGAGAATCACAGAATATCCTGAGCTGGAAGGACACTCAAGGATCACCCAATCCAACCCCTGCCCCTGCACAGACACCCCAACAATCCCTGTGAGCATCAACTAAAAATATGTGACTCAATGTGAAAAAGAGAATAAAAACTAATAAACCCCATGAAACTCTGAAGTGGAAGATAATAAAAGAATGGAATGAATTCCATTGATTTGACTGGTTTTTGTGATTAACAAGCAGGGGGTCAGACACCTGCCAGGGACAAGCACCAAGGCACAACCTTGACCCCAGGCAATGGAGGGTCCCAGGGAGCTGCCAAAATTTGGGAGCCCTGGCCAGGAGCTGAGGTGCTGGGTGGGACTGGCAGGGCAGGGCTGAGTGGAAAGGAAATGGTTCTGCAAGAGTTCCCTCTGTTTTTAAACACTGTAAATATCTCCAGATCCTGAACCAGGAGTACTGGGACAGAGGAAATGAATACTGCATACCTGTATGAATCCTGAATATCTACATTTAATATCAAAATGGCATTGATATCCAAATGAATATTGAATACCTGTATGAATACTGAATATCTATATCCAATATCCCAATGGCATTGATATCTAAATGAATATTGAATACCTGTATGAATATTGAGTGCCTGTATGAATCCTGAATATCTATATTTAATATCAAAATGGCATTGATATCCAAATGAATATTGAATGTCTGTAGGAATATTGAATATCTGTGTTGAATATCTCTATGGATATTGAATATCTATTTCTAATATCCATATGAAGATTGAATATTTATATCAAATACCCATATGAATAGTGAATATCTGTATCTAACATATATAGATATTGTATACCTATGCAAATATTTAACATATATATCAAATATCCATATAAATATTAAATACCTACATATACTATCTATATTAATATTGAATATCTATATCTAATATCCAAATGAATATTGACAATCTCTATATAATATGTATATAGAATATATATCTAATATCTATATGAATATTGAATACCTACATGAATACTGAATACCTGTCTCTAATACCTAAGTTAATATTGAACAGCTATATGAATACAGAATATCCCAATGCCCACCTTGCTCAGAGCCCTGTGAGGAAGTAATTAAATAATTAACAACCTCCCAGAGTTACCTGTTACCTCCATGCCTTTGTCAGAGTCTCCTGGGTATCCTGGGCTGGCCATGACCACACACACAGCAGTTCTGTTCTCTGACCAGGCTGGCATGCAGCTGCAGAGTTTGCCATCAATTGCTGCTTGAATCACTTCATAAAATCATTTTTAAGCAGAGGGAGAATTGCCTGCAGAAAGTTTTCAGAGTGGTGGAAGTTTAATTTTTATTTTGCTGAAATTCACCTTAGGGAAATTCAATTGATGGAATAAAATCTGTATGTGCCAAGCCAGTAGATTTGGAAACTCTGGGTGAGCATTTAATTTGCAGCATCTTTGGCACCAGTCATAAATTCAGAAACACGAGGTGTGAGCTTATGTAGAAGGAACATGAATTTAGGCCCCTTCTGCTTCTGTCCAGAAAAACAAATTCTGAGGAACCATGTTTTAACTTAAAGCTTTTAACTAATAATTCACAGAGCTGATGAGCCAAAATTTTAAGTTACCTCAGACATTGTTTCAGATGTTCACATCCAGATCTTTCCCTAGAAATAAACTACAACAGTAAGAGGTAAAAGAAGGGAGCATCTTTAATTTTCCAGGGTGTTCCACTCACCTGACACTGAGGATCCCCAAACTGGCATTTAAAGTTTAAGATCTTCACCCCCTCTTTGGTCAGCATCAAACCTGCTTGCAGCACACCTGGACACAAAGAGCACAGCCAAACAAATAAACATTGCTTTCTCTCTCTCTTTTCTTTCTTTCTTTCTTTCTTTCTTTCTTTCTTTCTTTTCTTTCTTTCTTTCTTTCTTTCTTTCTTTCTTTCTTCTTCCTTCCTTCCTTCCTTCCTTCCTTCCTTCCTTCCTTCCTTCCTTCCTTCCTTTCCTTCCTTTCTTTCTTTCTTGAACTACTTTAAAAGAAACAGAGCATTTTGGAGTGTGGGATTCATATCTGCAAATCAGGTTTTAGGAGCAAGAGTTGTGCAAGTCATAATAACTCCCAAATACCCACAGAAGTGACAAGCAGCCACCTGAGGAACAGAGCACCACATTTGAAACCCCACAAAGCAAATGCACCCAACTCCACTCTTACTCAGCCATTGTAAAAAGGGCCCCCAAAAGCAGAAACTGAAGATGTGGGTGGGAGCCCAGCTCTTCAGAGGTCTGAGATCTCTGCAGTGCCCTTGGCATTAAGTGACACCTGTGGGCACCACTCTGCCTTTTCCAAAACAGCCTCTGGACAAAGATCTGGAGAAAATGGTTATTGTAAGTAGGAGTGAGCAGTACAGCAGGACTGAAATAGGTGTTCTGCCCTGAACTACAAATAAATCTGCTTTATTATAAAATATTTAATAAAATTGTGATGTTTTAAGGAGAAAAGGCCAAAGTTCTCTCCCAAACAAAGAGCTGTGAACCAAATGAGTGAGGCTTAACACTGCATGAAAAATGAGCTGCTGCTGTTTGGTTTTTTTTAAACAAATACCATCTGGAATTCAGAAGCAGCCTCTGCCAATAGAAGTGACCTGGACAGGGCTCACCTTGGTTTCCAGGGGCTCACTCACCTACATAGGCTGCCCCTTCTTGTCTCAAGCTGTCCACGATGTGCTGGAGGATTGCAGCCCTGATTTGCTCTAGAAGAGCCTCTGGCACCTGAAAACCAAGTGGAAGCCCCTGAGGCAGTGATGGCATCTGCCCTGGGCTGGAGTGCCCGAGCTGGTTGCTGCTGTCCCACCCCAAGCCCTGCTCTTCCCTTGGGCTGCTGTGGCTGAAGGATGGAAACCTCCCTGCTCTGCCTCCTGAGGAGCTTGGGGGGCTCTGGAGGGCTGGGACTGGCAGCTGGGCTGAGCACAGAGTGTCCCTGTCCCTGGGCAAAGCCACATGAACACAGAGTGTCCCTGTCCCTGTCCCTGGACAGACACACATGAACACAGAGTGTCCCTGTCCCTGTCCCTGG